>NC_137078.1:39297893-39312893 GCF_951640355.1 Cnephaeus nilssonii
GTCTGCCTCATCCTATCTAATAAAAGAATGATATGCAAATTGACTGTCACTCCAACATACAATATGGCTGCCCCATTGTGGTCAAAGATGGCTGCCCCCATGTGGACACAAGATGGCTTCCACAAGATGGCCAGCAGGGGAGGGCAGTTGGGAGGGACCAGGCCTGCAAGGGAGGGCAGTTGGGGGCGATCAGGCCAGCAGGGGAGGGCAGTTGGGGGCGACTGGGCCTACAGGGAAGGGCAATTGGGGGCGACCAGGCCTGCAGGGAAGGGCAGTTGCGGGAGACCCAGGCCTGCAGGGGAGGGCAGTTAGGGGCAATCAGGCTGGCAAGGGAGCAGTTGGGAGCCAGCAGTCCTGGATTGTGAGAGTGATGTCCAACTGCCTGTTTAGGCATGATCCTACCGGAATTGGGCCTAAACGGGCAGTCGGACATCCCTTGAGGGGTCCCAGATTGGAGAGGGTGCAGGCTGGGCTGAGGGACACACACCCCCATGCACGAATTTCATGCACCGGGCCTCTAGTTATTTAATAAATGTGCACCCTAGCAGGTTTGGCTCAGTGAATAGAGTGTTGGCCTGTGGACTGAAGAATCCAGAGTTCAATTGCAGTCAAGGGCACATGCCCAGGTTGCGGGCTTGATCCCCAGTAGGGCACATGAAGGAGGCAGCCAATCAATGAGTCTCTCTCATCATTGATGTTTCTATCTCTCTGTCCCTCTCCCTTCCTCTCTGAAATCAATAAAAAAAAAAAAAATTTAAGAAGTTAAAAAATAAAATAAATGTTCATGTCTTTTCTGAGCTACCTTCTACCAGCACGTGGTCTGAGTTTATGGAATTGCAAATTTTACCTAATAAAAGCATTATCACCTTGCTCCCGAAAAGTACATCATTGAAAATTTATATCCACACAAAAACCCGCAGAAGGGTGATTAGTGCAGCTTTACTCGTAATTGCCAAAACTGGGAAGCAACTAAGGTGTCCTTCAGTGGGTGAATGGATAAACTGTGGTACATCCAGACAATGGAATATTATTTAGTGTTAAAAAGAAATGAGCTATGAAGCCATGAAAAAGACATAGCAGAACCTTAAATGCATATTACTAAGTGAAAGAAGTCAATCTGAAAAGGCTTCATGATTCCAACCATATAACATTCTGGAAAAGGCAAAACTATGGAAATAGTAAAAAGATTGGTGGTTGCCACGGTTTGTGGGGTGGGGGAGGGGTAAGTTCAGAGGGCATAGAGGATTTTTAGGGCGATGAAAATCATCTGCATGATATCATAATAATGGATACATGCCATTATGCGTTTGTCCAAATCCATGGCAAGTACAACACCAAGAGTGAACTCTAATGAAAATTATGGACTCTAGGTGATTATGATCTGTCAGTGTAGGTTCATCAGTTATAAAAAAACTTTGGGGATACATTTAATAATGGGGAGACTATACATGTGTGGGGGTAGGGGTATATGGGAAATCTCTGTACCTTCCTCTCAATTTTGTTGTGAACCTAAACCTGCTAAAAAAAAAAAATAGACTTTTCACAAAATGAAAAAAATTACATATTACATTCTAAACCAAAAATAAATGATGTTATCCATTGTTTGGGGTTAATCTACATCATCACTCCCCTCCATTAGAGACAGCCAAGAGTTAGCTATCATAATTTTCAAAGTAAGTTTAAGACCTTATAACTCATCTGTAAATGAGAGAAGTTACTATACTTTCTATTGTTTCAGTGTTTCCCCTCTGAAAGAGTACCATCTTGAGAATTTAAAGCCCTTTTTACCTTCTAATGAATACACTGAATGTATTGGCAAATATAGCTGTTATTAGTAAATTCCTATTTAAAAGATAGGCAAAAGAAGGTAGTGAATGATTAGCCCATGGCTAACATTCACATGGAAAGACAAATTTAACCAGATTCCATTTGACTTCCCTTCAGGACTAGAATTAAATTCAGTGTTTCCTGACTCCCAGGTTGGTGCTTACTTAATATTACAGTGTAATATGTGCTTTATTACATGCTTTACAGTAAAAGGGGAAGGAGTGGAGAGGCACGGGTGCCTTCATCCTCAAAAGTACAGAGCACAGAATACAAGGTAAATAAGCCATAATTAATTCGCATAGCATTTCCCTGACAGCAAAAGTGAGTGCTCTCTCTCCCTTGTTTGGTGCGAACACCTGAGCTAAAAAGGTACATACATAGACAAGATGCCCAGAGAGGCCCAAGGAATCAGAAAGAAAGCCCAAAATCACCTAGTCTTGGGATGGAATTGGACCACACACCTTCGGGAAGGAACACAGTTCTAAAAATCTTTAAGAATGCAGGGAAATCAAAGTACCTTTTGGGAGGAAATGGAGAGAGTAGGGATAGTTTGTTTTTTTTAAATATATTTTATTGATATTTTTTACAGAGAGGAAGGGATAGGGATAGAGAGCTAGAAACATCGATGAGAGAGAATCATCGACCAGCTGCCTCCTGCACACCCCCTACCAGGGATGTGCCCGCAGCCAATGTACATGCCCTTGACCGGAATAGAACCTGGGACCTTTCAGTCCGCAGACCGATGCTCTATCCATTGAGCCAAACCCGTTTCGGCAGTAGGGATAGTTTTATAGAACATCTAAGCAGCAACCCAGAGCAGGTTAGTAATGTTTTGGAAAATATTTTTTTTAACTTAATCCCCTAATTCTCATCAGGCCCAACCGTCTAACCCTGTTTTGTTTTGTTGTTGTTAATCCTCCCGAGGATATTTTTCCCTTGACTTTTTAGTGAGAGTGGGAAGGAAGGGGAGTGACACACACCCCCACACACTCCCCAACCAGGGCCAGGGAGCGAGCCTGCAACCGAGGTACATGCCCTTGACTGGGATTGAACCTGGGACACTTCAGTCCACAGGCCAACACTCTATCCACTAAGCCAAACTGGCTAGGGCAGAACCCTCTTTTATTTTGAAAAAAATAATGTCACAAATCTGTCCAGAGCAGGATAAAATGCACGGTAATGAGTTCATTAACCTGCCATCTGCATGCAAAACAAGGGCATTCCAGAGGCAGAATCCTTGGGTGGACTGAATGGTCGAATATCAAATTCTGGACTAAAATATATAAAATACAACGCAGAGAGAGAAGTATTACAGCTATACCTTCACCGAGCCCACAGCACAAACTGCCTTTCCAGAGCTCCAAAGTCGGCCGAAATCTTTTCTCCTTCTCTAAGGTTATAATGTTTGACTAAAGAGGGTTATAAAAACAAAAACAAACAAAAAACAAAAACCTCACATTTTTTTTACAGCATAAGGTACCTGACGTAGTTTTGTGAATTGCACCATGCAGCCCTGGTGCCTCCACTCCACTCTCAGAACAGAAGGGTTAGATTTCCAGTGCCGTAGCTTTAACAAGCCAGAGGCAATGTTTCCACCGGGGTACCCCAAGCTTCATCAAGAACACTGGAGTCTGCTTTTTCTCTGTTGCAATTTTCCTTTCACCTCAGTTCTCCCTGACACACCTGTGAAGTGTCACCAAAGGCTGTATCATATCAACTTTTAAAAACTGCCAACACGGCTAATGTCGTAAGCCTCCTGATGTCACAGCCTTGCAGTCCACAAAGGCATAGCTTGAGTTTTACCACACACCGCAACAGCATCCTGTGTCGGTAGGGCAAAGGGTCTTGTTGACAGGAGTGAAATAAGACAAACAAAACCATGTAGATGGGGTGTGTGGCCAGGGTGTTTGGGGAGCCCATACAATCTCAACAAGAGACTCCAGCCCTTTAATCCTTCCTAGAAGAGCAATTTATTTAGGCAGTTGTTCTTCCATTCTCCCGACTCCCTTGTTCTCATGATAGAAATAGCTCCATAGCTTAGAATTTTAAGAGAAAGTATTTTATTTATTCTAAATTCCATACACATCTATTCCCACTCTACACCCTCACCAAAAAATAAAAATAAAAATCCCGATAAACACTATTCAGGCAGCTGCTTGAACTGGTTATGCAGCTCTGGCTATGGATGGCATCTGCTGAAAAACTGGAATGAATGGTGGTTTTGGTCATATATAGAGTAGTATAACCAAGAGGTTGAGCTCCTGGGTCTGGCAGCCTCACTACCTGGTACAAATCCTGCGTACCTCTCAGGGATGTACCGGATTGAACTTACTGATTTTATGAGCTGAGGTCACATTATACACATAACAAATACACATGATCTCCTTCATTGTAATCAATACTCTTATAGTTTTGAACCCATAGGGTATAGATTGATCTATGCATATTTTCCAGGTCCTCACAACCTAAGAGAATACTGTATATGTATAACCATTGATATCCAGTGAGAAGGGTAATATAATCTTCAGACCAGAAAAAATATATTATTGGCTAACTTAAGTCTCATTTTGCACATAGCAGAATAAAAGATTAAAAGATAGACTGCAAAGAGTCATTGGGCTGAGATATTCCATGAAATAACACACAGACATTAAAGGCTTTGATAACCAGTACTTTGGCACCAAATCCACTGTGGTCAAGAATATAAGCCAAGAAAAAGTCATTTTTTGCTTAACCTTTACATCAACATTACTAAAACAGTGTTTTATTCAATTGAGTAGAAATGTTTCCTTAACTATTTTTCTCTTTGTAATAAAGGCAGCTTGGATTCAATGGCGTGTGATAGCAATTTATTTACAAATTTGGTATCTTTTTGGACTCCAGCAATTAATGGGAAAATGGGAAGTACAGCCAACAAAATGTTGAATATCAGCTCAGAATCATGTTTGGATGTAATTAAAGGTATAATCTGTTCCATTTGAACATTTCTGTGCTCTCCCATCTTAAAACAGCAAACATGAATATTCGTTATTTTGTGGTATGTCTGCTTTTCACACACTAGAACATGTAAACATTTTCTTTAAAGTTGTGTGTGTATATTACTTCGCTTATACTTATAAAAGTATGTTACTTTTATAGACTCAAATTCACAATTATCTACAGACTCAAATCCACAAGTCATTCAAATATTTTAAACACACCATTTACTACTTTGCATGGGATATATTTATCCATTTTGCTTTCTGAACTAATATGATTACTAAAGTCTTGCTCTTTTTCCTCAGCAACAACTTGTGGGAAGAGTCATTATCAGTTATATTTAATTACTCATGATGAAGTAGTTGAGAATTGTCAAAAGGAATTTCTTCTAGAGCAAGGCTAAGATAGGCAGGCAGTCTGAAGGAGTTGGCATTCCAGGTTGGATAAAGATAAAATGCAGTAATTAGTTTTTTAAGGGAAGAAAAAAACAAGTTACAGCTCATGGAATAAAGTATATCATTGTTGCAGTCTAACAATTTATAAGGCAAGTCTACGGAAATGCCCCAAACGCCAGGGTTCAAATAGCAGTTCTGGCACAGCGGGCCCTAATAACAGTGCCCAGCCATGTTGGAACCTGGGCCAAAAGGAAAGTAAAACAGATCCTGCCTTGACTTAAATTGTAAATTTCGTACATCATGGATGTTTTTGCATTGATTGTGTTACTTTTAAAAATATCATCTTAAAACATCTTGATTACTGAATTTTTGGTATCCCCTTGCATTTTGCACCCACAGAGTACCCATTAACCTCACTCTAGTTCTGGCCCTGCTTACTAAGTCAGCTCCCTGAACTTTAGTGACCTCATCTGTAAAACTGAGGCAATAATAGTAATTAAGAGGATTAATGTGAGAAAACATGTGTAAGAACTTAATTGTAAATGTTCACATGTAAATACATTTACAAAGCATTATAAAATTCCCAGATAAAGTTATTATGCTAAACACTGTATTCGAAGATGTAAGGCTTTTATGGAAAGTTTAAGTCCTATGACTGATAATAGAAATTGAATCAAAGGCCTTAAAGAGATATGCAGAATTTAAGACACACCCACCTCTGCCAAACCTTATTTAAATAAAGATATACAACTGCAGCCAAAACAAGCAATTTCCTTTCCAGTTTTTAGAATTAATCTTCACTTGTAAATTCAGTTTGTCTTCAGGTTTTCTCTTTACAGTTCCCAAAAATACTCAATTCACAGAAATTGAAATATTAATTTAGGAAGAAACTCTTTTAACATTTTCCTCTTTTAAAAAATTACAGCTAAAACAACACAGCAGAAAGCCTACAAAGAGATGCACTGTTCATGAAGATTGTTTCTGAGGAAGTCAAGGATGTAAACCTTTTGATCCAGGTAGGGGGACTCTCTAGGCAGAAGGAAGGTGAAATGCCTCCTGTTCTCTGAGCTAATGATTGTTTCTGAGCTGGTTAGAATTCAGTGCTAATTGCATTTTAAAACACCACCTCTGCAATCTTTTCCTCTCTCAGGATCTTACATCAATGTTTTGCATTTTCAATAAAACCTTTGCACTTCACCTTTCTCACTGAACAAATCCTGAACTTCAGATGTGCAGGAGGAATTCAGTTCAGACCCTTTCTTTGCCCAGAAGGTTTTGATCTGGTGGCCATGAGGCTAATCTGCAGGAAAGGCTGCCCTGCCCTGTTTCTGAGGGGAGAGAGACAATTAAAATGGGTATTTCAGTGGCTCAACCCAGGCTTGTCCACTCCAACAGAGAGTCATTAAACAACTTTCCAGTGTCATCCAAGGAACTTATAACAGAATCAATTGATTTTCATCCTATGCTTTATTAGTTGTGATTTAGGAGACAGAATGGCCCTGTTTACACAGCTGTAACATGTCAGGACCTGCAGCACGATTGGCTCAAAGCCTCCGAGTTGCAGTCCATTCTCCGCAGAATCAATCTGAACTCGAAAACGTTCCCTCTAGGAGACACGCACATATCCGTCAGCATAAAGTACTTCTCACTTCTCGTGCAACTGCAAATAGTAGTCACTGGAGGTAAGTTGCAAGTTCACCTTCCAAAAATCAGCCCTGACTTGCCATTGCTCTCAGCATGTTCATGATGGGAACAGAGGGCTGCAAATGCCTCTTAACTAGGTACCCAACGTGGGCGAATGTGTTCCACTTTGCTGCGAGTCAGATCGCAGGCTCGGCAAGTGGGAGGTGCTGGCTGTTTAACATGCGTTCAGAGCATTGCCAATCTAAAATGGCTGCTCAGTAATACTTTAATTGCAGTTTCATGGAAACAAATTGCTCTTTAACTGCAATAAGCATTTCTGTGACTTGGCTGGACTGACAATAGGTGAGTGTTAGTAACAATGCAAGAAGTCACATCAACTTGTAAATAGTCTGTTTCCAATGGCCTCTCAAACCTGAGTCATAGGTGCGCAAGCACCTGGGATGGGATTCCCCGGTGAAGGAGTCATTGGGAAAATCACTTTTTGACCTAAATAGTTATTCAGGCTACGTGATCTATAGCTCTGAGATTCACTGTTATAGAATTTATTAGCTCTGAGAAATATGTTACATAAACATGGTGCACATTAGAATCTTACTACATTGACATTTAAAAGCTTCATTTTGGATGATTAGTTGTTTCAAATATCAGTGTTAACGAGGGCAAAAGAAATTAAAGTTAATATTAAAAGGACGACAATTTCACAGGCTTCTTTTTGGTGTCTTCTCATTAATGAATGAGAAACTTTGGAGTTTTCTCAGTCTGTATTTTCTAAGACACTACGGCCTGTGTTAAACTGCTTCCTCATGAATCATGAAGAGCTGGAAATAGTTTCTTGTGGCAGACGGTTTGGGTTGGAAAAGCTTCTCTCAAGGCCCTCCTGCCTTTTGGGGTGTGTAAATGTAACAAGGCAGGTAGAAAACACCCAACCCTTTCAAAGGAGAATCTTCGTACAAAACCGTTTCATTAGCAAGAGTGGCAGTTTGCATAATTGGGACATGTATGCGTACCATAAACATTTTTTTAATCAGTACAGCAGGGCTCAGTTACATTTGCTTTTATTTTTAATTGCACTTGCTTGTAGGGACGGGTGGGGCCATCTTGCTCTGTGACATGGGTAATATTAAATAAGGCCTTTCAAAAGAACAGAGTACATCTCACTAACATCACAAATGCAATAATGAAAGGTGAACAAGCTGGTGGGTTTTTTTTTTTCTTCTCTCTAAGCAATGTTGGGGTTGGGGGAGGAACATAATCACTGCTCACATCAGAATAAACCTGAGTGTTTTTAGTGGCTTTCTATCCAGAGCATCCCCATTAGAGCTGGGTTTTATTGTTTGAAATGCCTCTGGTTTCAAGAAAGTGTTTTACCTAAAGCAAGACTACTACTTAAATATGTCCTATTGTATATTCATAGCTCCATTAGTCCTTCTCCAATTTAGCACATCAAAGAGAAGACTTCATCACTTGCATGTGGATTATACTAACATGAGTGACATTTGTAATCTTATAGGTCTGCAACTTAAGAAATGCTTTTAGAAGCTCGTTATTAAATACGCAGCAGTGCTTGAGGAACCAGCCGTATAATAGTTCATTTAAAGTCTTTAATAACCTTAGCCCTCCACATCACTAAATGCCACACTGTATTACTTACTAAAGTTATTAACTACCTCCTTTGAATTTCTACCCTATATGGGACATGAGTGCTTATGCCAAAAAGAATAGAGCAGATGCTTGCATTCTTATTAACATTTCCCCTCTTCTATCCTGAAGAGTCCAAGTTCCCTTACCGTATCTTAAAAGAAAAATAATGCAAGAGCCAGAACTAGTTCCTAGAAATTCCCCAAGGATCTAACTCCAATAGATATTATTTATGTGATTTTGTTCATTTTATTTTTGTCTTAAGCGCTAATAAACTATTCACTTTTACTCTCTGCCTTTAAATTCTCCTCCAAGAAGAGTGCAGTGTGAGCAAGTGGTTTTCCCTCCTGGCCTGGAACCTGAAGGCAGGCAGTAAGCACAGATCGTGCAGGGAAGCGAGTTGACTGCTCGTCGAGCTGTGCCAGAGCCCGGTCTCTCTCTAGAGCGAACCTATTCCTATTCTCCAGAGAGGGCCTCGGGAGCTCTTCTGGAACAGGAGAAAATAAAACAATCGCCATTTTTAGAAAGGAAATTAAAGGCAGCGTTAAAACACCTGGCTTTATTAACCTGTGACAGGCGGAAGCTGTGGTTGAGATTTGCTCACATATTGCAAGCCTGACAGAGCAGCCTCTTTGGTTTTCCTCCTTCCAGCCCTGGCCACGGACCCACGGAGTCTCTGGCCCACACGCGCTCTCCTCGGGGCACCTCTGCAGGCACTGCAGAGGCCGTGGCTGGGGGATAATCTACCGCCTAGAACTAGCAACTGAACATCTCGAGACTTCTATTAAATGAATTCCAAACCCTCCTCCAAACATAGGGAAAGGCAGAGCCTACAGAGGAGTGTACGAGCAAAACAAAATAAACAAAGCACACAGCAGACCACAGGAGCCTAGAAGCACACCGGGAAACGGCTGCTTCACCCACTGCACGAAACTGTGAAGACCACGGGGCCCCTAAGAACTAAGGGACCCTCAGGACAGGTACAGGTATGGGTTGGCATGCTGTTTCCGCCAACGCTATAAACTTGCTAAGAGAACAAGATAGTTGTGCCACATTTGTTAACATGTTTTTCATCAATACCCAAGGCTTTCCTACTGAGAGAAAAAAAAGAGTGAGCGAAAATAGCTGAAGAATCAAACAAATATTTATATATAAACACAAAAGATTCACTGTGATATTGGAGAAGTGTAATGAAGTGCTGTTAACAGAATATTCTGAACTTATAAGAAGGACTCCGTCAGAAACATTGCTTTGTACCCCTGCCAAAAAGGGCATGGTTATGAGTAATTTGAAGAATACCTTATTGGCCCAGAGCTAAATAAATATACACACCACCTCTCACAACTCCTGAAATTTAAAGTGAACTTGGTATCAAAAAAAAAAAAAAAAAAACCCTACCTTTTCCCAAGGCACAGAAGAGAAAAAGCAGTGTTTAAGCCCAAACTCCATCGAATATTTTTTCTTTTAAGTTTTTATTATTTAAATACACCATACTAGAGCAAATGTCTCTGAAAATATCACAAATAAAAGATTTTTTTTTTTCTTCATTCAGCAAATTAGAAGTAGGGGGAAATTTCTACACAGTAGCTGCTATGAGCCTGTTTTTTTGTGTTTTTTTTCCAATTTTTTTTCCATTTTTTGTTCTTTTTCTTCGCCATGGGAGTAGCAACATTAGGACGAAAACACTTACATGCATACATACATTGTATTTTACAGAGATACAATAAAAGTGTTTGTGATAGAATATCACAAAAGCCACATCTCTTTATCCCATGTTCAGTTTTGATTGAAACACATTTCCTTACAACACTTAAATATACAAAGAGCAAATAGAATGTTGTTAAGGTAAAACACAGGGTACAAACTCTGGCCAGTGCCCTGCTAATTGTTAATGAGGGTAGAAAGCAGATTTGAATGCTTCTTTTAATTAGCTTCATTAGTCATTTCCCTCCTCCCCAGCTCCCTCCCCCCGCCCCCCCAAATGTCCTCTGGTGGATCTTTTTTCATTTTCTCTACAGTCTCCCATTAGCCCAGGTTCATGGAGTCCTTAATGTTCATATTCAGTCATTTTAATACACCAATAAATGCAGGAAGGGCAATCAAGACTAAAGAAGGTGCAATGGCATGGAGCTGGCACTGGTGCTAGCTACAAAGGTGACTTGTCTACTGAAGACACATGGGATCCACCTGTGATGAACAAAATCTGAGATGAAGGCACGCATTCTGCATTACTCTGACCTTTTAGCAGACCTGCAAGAAATAAAAACGGGCATCTTAGCTAAAGTGCTAAATTTGAGAGATATTAAACTCAAACATGGCTGCTTTTGTCTCCTCTACATTCACTAATCTTCTTTTATTAGATTACTTTCCAACTGTGACTTGATGGAGGCTTTCTGCGCTACTTACTCCGACAGTGAAGAACTAAAGCATAACATTTTCTGCAGTTTTACTAGCAGAGAAAATGAGACAATAAATGGACTTTCGGAAAAGTTTCTGGTGTAAAGTTCTACAATGAATTGCTTAACTCTGCGAAAAGCAAGTTTCTTTCTGTAAGGAATGAATTATAACATCTTGCCTAGTAGTCATATTCAAAGGCACACTCAGAGCCATGTCCCTCCCCAGGAAGTTTTGGGTTAATATGCTCAACTGTATAACCTTTGGCAAGTTACTCAACCTGTCTGTGCCTCAGTTTCCTCATCTTTAAAGTGGGGATAACATGGCTGTCATAAGTTTTACATAATATATATATATATATATATATATATATATATATATATATATGGAGCATTTTCAACAGTGCCTGGCACTTAATAAAACCTAAGCAAATATTGGCAGTTACCATGACTATTCTGATTATTCCCACATGTTACCTACTCACCTATGTCCTTCTTGACATGTAGGTATGTTACCTGCATGAGTATGTGTGTGCAGGTGTTTATGTGTCTATCTGTACACATACACACATAGGTACATATAAACAGATACTTTACATCCAGTATTTCCTATCTGTTGCCACTTGACACTACGTAAAATAATCTGAATATGTAAATCAAACACATGTAAGGTATTAATGATTTATGATCAGTTAAAGAATGTAGTTCAATGCAAGTCTAATTTTAAAGTCTAAGTTAGAAATGGTAATCCAGTCGTCAAATATAATCCGTTTGCAATTACCAAAATGAAATAATATTAGATTTTTATGGTTTTTAAATGACATTTTGAGCTTCCAGGAAGTTCTCGTTCCACCCTTTCCCTAACTTACTAAAAGCCTGAAGTCTATTAGGAGCTGCAACCCCCCACTTCCAAGCTAATTAAAGTGGTGGAGGCTTAATTCCCCAGAGTGGAAGCTCAGTGTGAGCAAGGTAATTTGTCTGTCCAGAACAAAGATGCAGCAGCGGCCAGCGAGCATATTTAATAAATGAGCATCAAATGCCCTCTACGATGGACACACACACTACACCAATTATGCGACTACAAGGGAACTGTGCAGTGATATGTAAACTAGGACACGCGCTACATTTCCCTCCAACTAACGCGGTGTGATGATCTCTTATGCTACTGACAAGCAGAGAATTCTAGCTGGAACCATCACGCTTGAGAGGAAGAAAAAATTCCACAGTAGGCAAAAATTTATTTTAAAAAAAAATGTAAAATTCCACAGTAGGCAAAAATTTATTTTAAAAACAAACTTCTGATTATATGTACATAACTCTCTAGATAGGAGGCAATATTCTCCTAAAGAGAGCGGAGCCTCCTTTGAATATCGGCTTTCACGTTGTAGGGTCCTTGAGCACCAGTGGTCTGAGACTTCAGTCAAGAGATGGTATGATTTAAAAGCTGAATGTTATTGTTTTTTTCAGAATATACAAAAGCCAATGATGCAGAATAAGAACTAAACTGCACACCCCAGACAATGGGAACAAATTTCAGGGGAATAAAAGTTTAAAGGGACCAGATGATGGGGTCTATACTTTCCATACAATTAGCTGCCTTTAAAAGAAGAAAACGTACAAAAAATCAACTCATTACCTTTAAGGCAGAGGATGCTTGTGTATATTTATTATGCATCATGCACAAAAAAGATAATTAGTTCTACAAATAGAAGGAAACCAGCCAAAATTAATGTCCA
This sequence comes from Cnephaeus nilssonii, assembly GCF_951640355.1. Classification (NCBI taxonomy): domain Eukaryota; kingdom Metazoa; phylum Chordata; class Mammalia; order Chiroptera; family Vespertilionidae; genus Cnephaeus; species Cnephaeus nilssonii. The sequence goes on from NC_137078.1 coordinate 39,310,506, forward strand.
ATTTTCCCTACCAAAAATATGGAGAATGAGAAGAAAATAAAATGGAGCTACTTGTCATTTCTCCCCATCTCAGCTCCCCCAGAAAAGTAACACTGGAGGCTTTTGGGAAAATAATGTTAAAGCATTCTCCAGATCCAGAAAGCAGTTTCTGTTCCACCAGGAAGTGTTTTCATTACCTCTTCCCCCTTGCCCTCTCATTAATATCTCTCTGGACCACGTTCAGCTTGCCCAAATTCTTTATTTACAAAAACTACCTTGTGAATTGACTGTGCTCATGGTGAGCTGAGCACCAAGGGTGAGACATTTATACCAACAGGGAAATGTTCTTAATTAACATCACTCCCCCCCGGCCCCCCAAAAAAAACATAGCTTCTCACCAACATCTGACAAAAACATATCCTTAAGTTATATTTCCTTATGCCTTTTAAGAGCTATTAATTTTTGAAGGCCACCTGTCTCTTTTGGCTCCCAACATTAAGAAAATATACACTGGTAGGTTCTTATTCACTGCCTAGTATATTTTGTATTCCAAAATGAACACCCTACCTCTGACCACCACCCGGGAAAAGTTATTAAAAAAAACACAAAACAGAACACTTAGATGAAAGGCACAATCCATGCAATTTTGTTAACACGTAAAACCAGACTTCTTTTTTCAGTGTTGCTCTGTTTCCTCCCTAAGAACTCTAAATTTATATCTCCTTATACTGAGAAGGATGGTACTGAGACCCTGCTCATATTTCTTACATGTCCTCTGCACTTGGTCCCTAGCTAACACAGCCACTGCCTGCATCCTCAGTGCTCCACAGTTTGGCTACATTTCCCATCTTGTCTCCACATCCTTCAATTCTCACCATGCACGTTGCTGAGCTGTAACAATCATTTTTTATACTTTGCTAAGTCAGGAAAGAAATGGTATAAAACCAGCAAAAACATTTAAAAAGAGAATTTTGGGGGAAACTAAGTTTTTATATTGGAAGGGGTGGGAAAGTGATCAAACATTTTATTCCTAGCTCGTTTTTCTTTGAGCTACCAAGTACAACTAACTACAAATGTCTCTGCCTCCAAATTGAAATGGGGATCTCTACATATTTATGCGACCCATTCATTCTTCGCAACTCTACCCTGTAGATTCATTTCATTACAATTCAAACCATGAAAATCTGTATGTATTTATATGTACAGCAGCTTGAAATGACTCATCAATGGTGACTGGTTAATTTGCAATAAAATATTTGACTTCTATTCTTAAAATGGTCTTCTGTGTAGCTTCCCCTTGTTAGTAAATTAAATAAAGTACATGTATTATGATGTAATTAACATGTAGTTATAAAGAAATGAAAAATACATTTAAAATTATCCCATTAAACTTGAGTAAGGGAAAACGATAAATAAGAGCATTAAAAATATGGTAGTGTGATTTTAAATTGTTAAAAGTTTACAAACATTAGTCATTTTCCCCACACGAAGCACTGAAACAAAATGTATTACAGAAGACAAAGCAGCTTAATATTTTTTTCCGAAACTTTTGAAGCTTGCTAAATTCCTATGTGCAGATAAATGCTGTTTTTTTTGTGTGATCCTTACAACAGACATTAATGAAGTTCCTATTGTAAATCCATAAAGAATTACCAAGTGAAGTGTGCACTTTTTGTTTCAATGCAATAACTCAGTGCTGTGTGATTGCCTGGGTTAATGATGAAAAAGTCAAACATACTATCAGAGCTGATGGAAAAATCTATCACCAATCTGAAATTAAAATTCATCTGTGGTCAATAAGATTTAATATCCATGCAAGTGGCGCTGTAAAGAGTAAATGAATCAATGTCATCAATACATAATCAGTATGAAATATGATGTGAATAAAATTATGCACACGAGTCATACATTTCACTCTTTTCTGGGCCAGTGTGGAATGAACAGTCTCTTAACTGAAGGTTGACAGTAATTGTTACAAATTAGGCACAGCAGTTATCAAAATGCACTCACTTGCATAGCTATAGGACTTATTAAGGAGATTAAAATAGATCTAAAACTATCCAGTACTGGGGGTGCTGAACAACTGTTGATCACTAATTTTCCCTCTGAAGTGCCTTCTAATACCACATGACTTGTGCACTTGTATAATTTCCTCATGTCTAACACTGGTCCAAAAACTTTCCAGTTGCAGATCAAGAATTGAGATACATAATCTTTAATGGAGCTATCAGTGGCCCAAAGTGACTGCAAAGAGCTAGAACTTTGTTTTAAAAGTCATAGCTCATTCAAATTTTACGGGACTACCAATCAACAAAAATGCTCTCCTTTGGAATTACAGAATGCTTTGTAAAACTGCTTTTCTAAAGCATCGGTGTCCGGATTGCTATTACCAATACCGAAATCACTCTT